>NC_031774.1:56583604-56588107 GCF_001522545.3 Parus major | reverse complement strand
GAGGAGAGGAGAGGAGAGGAGAGGAGAGGAGAGGAGAGGAGAGGAGACACAATTCTATTTATTTGAGTATTTTGTGATTTTGTAGCTTTTGTTGAAATTTTCAGTGAAATCCTGATGGAAGCAGACTGAAGATTGTACGGGAACATCTCGTTGAAGGAGATTTGGCAGTGTGTGTATTTATCTGCAGGTGAAGGCAGCAGCTAAACAAATCCCAAAGGATTTGAAACTTTAAAACCAGGTTCATAGTTTCACCCAAAAGAAAATTAAAGATTAATCTTGGTCTGTAGATCCTTTCTGTCTGCAGCCATGGCCTTCACCAGGGGGCTGTAAAAGGAACATCTTTCCTTACTAATCTCAAAATAATTCAGATATTTGGAGTTTTCAGTGCATCTTTATTTTAACTTCGGATACACCAGCCATGGCCTGATACTTCTTTTGACAATTAACCTAAATAATACACCAAAGAACAAAGATTTAATGAATATGGTGTGAGAGTAGAAAGTGGGTGAACATCTCTTTCAGTCCAACAGCATTTTAGGGACTCTTCAGTGTTTTCAACAGGTATGAGGAGCTTAAGTGAGTATCCAACCTGCCCACTCATTCTAATATTAAGCAGCTCACAGCTTTAAAAGTAACTTCATTTTTATGAAGAATTTAAACGATTGATAGTTGTTATTTCAACAATTATAGCACTCTTAAAAATAATAAAGCAAGCATGTGAAACATCGAAACACAGGTCGTTTCCCCACCAAGCATCCCCCACTCCAGCATCCTAAGCTTGAGATCTTCCATCAAAGCTCCCGGATGGCTCCCGAAAATCCCTTCCCCGCTCCCCGAGGGGCGCTGACATTTCCAGTAACCTTTTCTGTCCGCGACAGCGGGCACTGTCCTCGGGCCGAGCATCCCCCGCCTGCTCCGGGGGAGCGGGGTAAGAGCCAGCCGGGGGGAGCACAGGGAGCCTCCTGCTCCTCCAGCCCCGCCCGTCCCGCAGCGCTCCCCGGCACCAGCCGGGGTCCTGCCGAGACCCATCCAAGGCCGGAAAATCCCGGCTGGTTTCCCAGATATCCGCCCGAGGGATTGCCTGCGATCCGGTTCTCCCGGTCAGCATCTCTTAATGAACTCCCACATCTCTGACAATCCTACCGAGACTTTAAAGTGAGGCTTCTTCTTCCCGAGGGTATTTTTTAATACACTACTTAATGCCAATCAAGGGCTTTAAAAATGTATTCGCACCTCCGCTGCATTTGGAATCTCCGTCTGGATAAATAACCCCCAGTGGCTGAGATTCTAGGACCCAGGATAGCTGACAAGTGCTGATGCGAAGATGTACAGATATGTTGCTTAGCGTGTTTTTGCTTTAAGGCTCTGAGGAGAGGGGAATATATCCTATCCTGAGCCCAGAACTCCTGTGTCCATGCAGGCCATCGAGATGCTACAGATGTCTGGTCATATTTTTGATAAATATTTTTTCATGTACAGTTTTATTTCTTTTTCTCCAGTGGGTTTGTCTCGCAGGGTTAGCTCATCATGCTACCTGTAGCAAGGGTCAAAGCTGTCACCTAAATAAAAGTAGTTATCATTGCCGGCTGTTAATGCAAGAGTAGTGTTTCTATGATATGGGAGGAGGGAGGGCGAAAGAAGAAAGCTAGGGGAAAGGGACGAAACGAAGAGGGCACGGCCGAGTGCACCCCCAGGCTCGTCCGCAGCTCTAATAAAACACGGGGGCTGAGCCAGGAGCTTGGGCACGGCAGGAACCTCGGCTTTTTCGGACATCGCGTCCCACGGGTCTGGGGTCGCTGCTGGGGCCGCTGCGATCGCTGCGGGTCTCGCTCCGGGGGCAAAGCGCGGCCCGGCCCGCTCCGGTGGTAGAGCTCTTGTGGAGCGGCGGGGCAAGGGGAAACCTGTCGTGGTGCCGGCCGTGGAGAAAATTCCCTGAGAGCTGGGAAAGGGATGGAGGGCCCCCCCTTGAAGCTGATGTCTCTTGGCCCTGGTGGCACAAAGCAAGGAGCACCGAGAACCTTTTCCGAAGAGGGACAATTCAGTCACACCGGATCGTGGCACTTCCCAAAACCCACCGTTCCCAGCTGAAGACGGTGCAAAACTACTGGGGCTGGACTGGTTTTCCGCCTTGGCTGACCCTTTAAATGGTTAACAAAAGGTTCCTGGGTCCATTTCGGTGTCGCTTTTCTTTCTCTCCCTCTCCCCTCCCAGCAGTGCTGCCAGCATCGCCCCATCCGGGCAGGTTTCTGGGGAACAAAGGCTGGGGACCTGGGGGACAGCCCCTCGCCCCTGCGAGCTGCTCTTAATGAGGATTCATTTCTTTAGCCTACAGTCCTGGCTTTCATTACGGAGCCTGTCTTGCTCTGTTCATGGTCATTAGGCTGCATCCCAATAAGTCCCTCGCTAGATCATGTGCATGATTTAAAAAAATAGAAAATAAGGAAAAAAAATAAAAAGGAAAAACAAACAAGCAAACAAAAACTTCAGTAACATTAGTAATCATCTTCATCATCACCATCATCATGTGGCCGTTCTAAATAAGCTACCCATTAACACAGGTTTTCTATCCCTCCACGTCTCTCCCAGCAGAGGTTTTTCTCCATCAGCCCCGTCCTGGGACGCTGCCGGGGGCTCTGCGGGCTGGGCTGGGGGCGGCGGGGACGCTCCTGCCCGCGGGGACGCGCCCGGAGCCGCCGAGGTCGCTGCCTTCTCACCCGCTCGCTGGAGAAACCCGATGCTCATACCAAGGAGATCTGGAGGCTTTTTAAATTCCTGCCCGAAAAGGTTATTTGGGATCTTTCGTTGACTTGGTCAAATTATTGTTTTTCCCTAGCGGAGAGGACAGTGGTGGGATGGAAGGCTGGAAGAGGACTCTCGGCAATATTTATACATTATATTCTCCTCTTCTCTAGTTTTTTTTCTAGAATTTATTTTCCCCCTGTAAGTAGATCGGCAAATAAAACTTGGGTAAAGGTGAAGCAGAAAAGTCACTCCTTATATTTTTTTAAGTTTCTGTGGAGTGTCTCTGAACTCATGAGTTTTGTGTGCGCTTTTATGTCTCCCCAGCTCTGTCGGGTTTTATGAAAATGAGCAGTATTGAAAGCTTTTCCATCCCGCTAGCTGTGAGCCTCACATAAATGATGTAAATGGCTCGAAGGGTTTTTTTCAAGTGAACTGTGTAGATCTGTGAAAATAATATCAGGGTTTTCCGTCAGAATGAGCTTAGCACTGTACTGAGGCGTACCATAATCTGACCCGACACCTCCGACCATCTGCGCTATCTATCTGCCTTCTGATTTACCAAATCTTCACAAGCAAAAGACAAATTGTACTTGATACTAAAGAAAAGACGGCGAGTCTCAGTCCAGCTCCATTTCTGTGGAGAAATGATTGGAGAAAATGTAAATCTGTTTAATTTCGGTCTACAGGAAACAAGCAAAGGAGCTTTCTTAAAGAAGGGGAGAAAAGAAAACAAAAACAATAGGGAAAAAAAATAAGGGGGGAGGAAGAGACAATAACAAGATATCAAATTAAGAAGGGATTTTTTTGACAAGCATTCTAGAAAAAAATACATTGCATAGAGCAGAGGGGAGAACATATTGCGCTTAATTCAAAATATATGCTGCCCTTCCAAACATAGTCCTTAATATTCCCGGGAAGAAATTACCACTGAGCAGCTATTTGTGGAACAAAGAGTGGCTTCTTGATAATTCTCTACGGAAAATAAATCGTATCCTCGCAGCTCAAAAAGTGATTTTATCCCATCCTGAGACGTCTGGAGTTGGTCCCGCTCCTCCGAAGGGGCGGCCGGGGATCACCTCGCACCCAGCCCCGCGGTCGCTCTCTCAGGGTAGCGAGGGGGAAAAAACCCACGCAGAATGATTACTACGAGGTGATCAATATTTCAAAAGATTCCCGAAATCTGCTTTAAGTCGCTTTCCTGACCTACAAATGACTTCTCACTCCTCGCGACTATTCTCGGCGTCTATTCAGGACCATTCAGCCGAAAACAATAAGGGTTTAAATGTTAAAAAACAAAACAAAAAAAATTATAACGCTTTGGTTGAACGGGGAAGAGCGCTGGGCTCTGCAGATAATTCCTCTTCTTAACCGAAATGGGAAGTCACCTACATGGGGAAGGGGAGAGTTTTTCCCTAAATCTCGGCTGTTCCTGCGGTCCTCCCTCCACATCCATTGTCAGTGCCGCTCCCAGCATCACTGTCATTGTAACGCAGACAATTTTTTATCCGATTTCTCAGCTTTGCCTTATTCCCCTCTCCTCCTGCGGGTGCCCGGAGCTCTGTGCGAGCATCACCTGGCCGGACCCCGCAGCTTTACCAGGGAGGATGTGGGGGTCCCGGCCGTCCTGTCGCTGGGACCACTCCCTCTAACCTGCATCCCGCACCCTGAAGCGGGAGCCCTTCTCTCCCCTCCCCTCAGCCTGCCTTCCCCGGGGCGGCGGGGCGGCTCTGCCCTGCGCGGGTCGGCGGGGCAGGGCGGCGG